>NC_056736.1:207804244-207839244 GCF_019279795.1 Protopterus annectens | reverse complement strand
ATCCAACTATGCTCAATAAGGGTACTTGCATTTTTACACAGCTAGGCTTTTACACACCATAGTGCTGTTATGCTACTGGTATCATGGGAAACTATAAATCTATGTGCCTATGCAGGCCTCACAACATCTTGTCCCCCACATGGCCTGCTAATGTCACCTAATATAAGCTGACCTACAGCCATGTAAAAGTCAGACTTGTGCCATGGAACTTAAGTAAAATACTGAGTTCTGTAGTATGTGTACTTAGGTAAGGGTTCTGTTCTCACTGCAGTCAAGTGTGTGTGTGTGTGTGTGTGTGTGTGTGTGTGTGTGTGTGTGTGTGTGTGTGTGTGTGTGTGTGTGTGTGTCTAGCCAGAAAAGCAAGCACGTATCCTGCTGTTACCACCCCAATCCCATAAATTGGCACCACTTTGATACTTGCACCTGCATGCACATCCATTTCAGGCAGACCTCCCACCTTCTTCTCTCCAACTTGCACTACTGATGTCATCCACTATAAGCTGACCTGAAGCAATGTAAAAATCAGACTTGTGCCATGGCACTTGTATAAGGTTCTGCATGCTATAGTCTGTGTAATTAGATAGCTAGAGGTTTTGTTCTGACTGCAGTCAACTTGTGTGCATGTGTATCTCTACTCACCAGAGTAGATGAGCTGTCCTACAGTTACTTCTCCAATGGCATGGCTTGCCAGTATTTTGATACTTGCACAAGCCTATACATTCATTTCATGCAGCACTCCCAAACTCGTGTCTCCCACATAGCCAGCTGATGTCACCCACTATAAGTTGACCTCCAGACATGTAAAAGTTAAACTTGTGCAGTGGTGCTTGTATAACATACTGTGTTCTATAGTCTGTGTATCTAGATAGGTAGGGGTTCTATTCTCAGTGATATTAAAGAGAGCCTTTTATGCCAGAATGTGGAACACTGTTATCACAATATGCTCAACAGACAATGCTGATGTCATCTGCTATATCAGATTATTGCATATGTAGTCATCCCACAAGGACAGGATCAGACACTGTCCTGGAGCCCAGGAAGATGTCACCCTAGGTTCATAGGAAGTTACTAGGCTATTGGCCCTAGGGCCTTTATAAGCTTAGCCATGTTATACCCTTGTTCCCTTATTGACCAAGTTGTATGGTGTATATTGGCAGTGCGAGTCTATGATCAGCACCAACAGCCTTTATCCAAGAGGGATATGGGTGATACCCACTGGGGTAAATTTACGGTCTCCCATCCAGGTGTCTAAGTTACACATAAACATGGTCATTAAGGAGCCCTGTTTTAAGTGAATTAGGAGTTTGTTCCAGAGGAGTGGCAGTGTCTGGGAGACATATTTGTCTCTCCAGCATGTCCTGCTAATGTTGCAGTCTAGATTAAGATCCCTAGAGTGAGAGAATCTTGTCCTGTGTGACTTGTGTATGTGCAGCATTTCGATGCTCTGTAGGCCAGGTACAAGTCACCTTTCAGCAGCCTATAAGATACAGAGTATAGTGACAGGGCCTTCAATCTGTCCATGCAGATCATGTTTTGCAGGCCCTGAATTATCTTGGTGAGACACCTTTGAGGTCTTTCCAGCTGCTGCAGGTGTCTGGTGCACTACGTATAGAAGGGAACATCATACTCGATTAGTGGTCTGATGATGGATGAGTACAGGGGAGTTATAACATACTTAGCTCTAGATGGGATGTCCATATTTATGAGATGTGCAACATAGAAGGCCTTGTTTACCTGGCCACATGGTGATCAAAGTCATGGTTGCTATCAACCTGTGTTCCCAAATTTCTCATCACAGGGTTTGAGCTAAGAGGGGTACTGTTAATATTGTAAGTTGCAGGGACTTCCCCTTTGCTGAAAGGGATAATAACACATTATTTTGCATTTAGCTTAAGTCAGTAGCTTAGACATTTGTCTGTATAAGCCCTTTTTGTAGTATGTCAACATCATTAAGGGACTCAATGTATGCACCCAATTTACAGTCATCTGCAGACATTGTAAGCCACAAGTCATTTATTTTCCCCTGGACTTCTGAGAAATAGATTCCAAACAGTAGGGAGCTAAACACAGATCCTTGTGGTATACCAGTAGTCTGCTGGTAGAGGTGGAATCCCCAGTTATGTGTTCTATTGGTTAGCCAGTTGGCTACACATCTAGTGACATTTGGGTTAATCTCCAGTTTTAATTCTCCAAATCATTTGGGTTTCTAACACCATGATGGGAATGGACCCCATTCCTAAATCAAAATATGATTAAGATTCATGAAATTAGTATTGCTTCAGTTTTTGATGTCAGCCAGAAGTGCTCTTCACAGCACCAGAAATATGTCCAGTAATGACTCCTTCTGTTATTCGTATCATATGGAGTTACATGTATCAGTAGCATATCTAATTACAATTGTACATTTGTTTTTATAAGACCCATTGCTCCTATTACTACTGGAACTGTCTGGGTATCCTTCTTCCACATTGCCCTTGTTTCTGCCTGCAAATTCTGGTATGTTATGACTTTGTGTCTCTCTGTATGCAAGACACTGTAGTTGCTAGGTGTAGCAATTTCAGTAATCAATGCTACTTTTGTCTTCTTTTCATGGACAACTATATCTGGTTTTCTTCCATGCATGTTTTGAACTGTTGGTAATGGATGATCCTGTGTGATATAGACTTCATTTTCTATGATGGTTTGTGGCTCATGTTTCCAGTGCTTTTCAGCTACTTCAATATTATAATGTTTGCACAATCCCCAGTGTAACAGTCTTGCCATATTATTATGCCTTTCAGTATACAGTCCTTCTACCATCAGTATATCGCAACCAGCAATGAGATCGCAACTGTTTTCAATTCTGTTTTACGAAACCTACATTTGTCTGTTTTTTCCACATGTTCAATGGACTTTGTAAACCAACATGTACATAATCCACTGTCTTGGGCCGTCAATATTAACCTTTTGTCTTTTGGTTTAAATTCACCTCTCCTTAACCATTCCTGCAGCTAATCCTGATCAACATGAGGTTCTTCAAAGAGTTTTCTATACTTGCAACTATATTTATACATTTTCCACATTTCTTGCCTTCATATCTGATCCTTCACCTTATAGTATTTCTTTTGTTTTTTGGCACATTCAGTTGCTGCCTGATTTTTATTTACTTCTGGTTTTATTTCCACTCTCGCTTGACACCTATATGCTTCTGCTAAACTAAGCAGAGAAGTCGTCTTAGACTTATTCTCTTCAAGTTCCAAAACTTTCACTATGTTTGGGTCTTGTGAGGTCAGCAGATACGTATGCAGTCCCACTATTGCAGATCTATACATGTAGTCAATTTCGAGAATTTTGAGGAGGCCCATACTTCCTTCAGGATGGGGGATATATAATCTTGGTATGCACTAAGTTTTATAAATCATTTGATGAGCATGAAGCATCCTTGTTTTCCTGTCCAAACTATCCAACAACTTTTGGGGCCAGTCAATCACTCCAAACTATATGTTAGGACAGGAAAGGCAACTTTGTTTCTTGATGTCAGTGCTGTTTTAGCATTAAATTAAGTATTCTAAAATATTCCTTACTGAGTTTTATTCACATTTGCTCATGTTTTATTGTTGATCCTTATCAATTCCCAAATATTTATGCACTCCCTTTTGCTCAATTTCTTTTATATCACATTCTTGTCCTAAACTGATGTTTTCTTGGTATTGCCACTTTCCTGCTTTAAAAGTTGCTTTTGCTCATTTATCAAGACCAAATGACATTCTTATATTATATAAAAAGGTTTGACCACTTGCAGATGTGCTTTCAATTCCTCATCTGATGAGTTATACAGTTTTAAATCATCTACAAAAAGAGGATGAGAAGTCTTTACACTGTTGTTTTCTGGGAGCCAAATTATAGCCATGGCCTAAGCTGTTATGCAGACAGCTTAATGGGTTAAAGGCAAGACAAAAGAGCAGCACTGACAGAGATTCACCCTGAAATATCCACCTTTGAATTTTTATCTCTGGAGTAATAATTTGTCCTTTATTATGGCTAACTGTAAAGTGTTTTGCCACTTTTTCATAGTCGATGTAATGTAAACAATCAGTGTAGAGTGCATCTCATACATTTTTAAGCACTCTTTTATCCATGAATGTGTGATACTATCAAATGCTTTTTTGTAGTCAATCCATGCCATCCTTAGATTCTTCCCCTTTTTGCATTTCTCCATTATGACTTTATTTAACATCAAATGATCCTTTGTTCCATATGACTTTCTTTTATTATCCACTTGTTCTATTGCCATGATTGCGTTTTCTTCTATATGACTATAAATTCTGTTGGAATCAATTCCAGTGGATAGTTTATTCATCAAAAGTCAAGTTATCAGTCTATAGTTTTTAGGATGGCTTGCAGGTTCACTGCTAAGTTGGAGTATTGTTTGTCCTGTTGTTAGCCAGGCTGGTGTCCATTAGGGGTGCACATATAAATAGTTCTTACTCATGGCTAAATCTTCATGTAAAGATGTTAATACTTTTAACCAGAAGTTAGATAATGCATCTGGGCCTGGGGTTTCCCAGTTAGGAGCTTTTCTTAACTATGCTTCAGTCTCTCTGGTCATTACTTCATCCCATTGCATATCCTCTACATCTGAAGTTCTTATTCTTTCTATTACTTATTCTATCTATTTGAATCTTTCTTATGTTCCACAGGGTCTGCATAGGTATTTCTCCAAAATGAATTTACTTCTTTTTTGGTGATGTTTCAATCCCTTTTGCCTTGTTTCTGAATTCTCTTTAAAACTTTTTGGGGCATCAATAAATTGCTAGTTTTGTACTTTTCCTTTATATTTATCTGTGTATCTTTTAATGTTTTTCTGCCTGTGCTGATATTTTTAGTTTATTAATTGCAACAGTGCACAACAACTCCCAATCCATTCTAATATTGTGCATTGCTTTTTTCACATCTATCTTTCTGAGTATTTTTGTTGATCTTTTCCCACTTCTATTCTCTTCTCACAGTGACATTTATTGTCTTAAATGCTTTGTAGTTTTCTCTATTCCATAATTCCATGATGGCATTTGATTTCATAGGTTCATAGGTTGGTACCAGGCTATTGGCCCTAGGGCCTATGCAAGCCTAGCCATAATAATTCCCTGGCTATTTCTTTCCACAATATTTACTTCCCTGGACCCCTGTCTAGCAGGGTGACTGACATGATCCCTGGGGTGAATTTGCTATCTCCCATCCAATAGTCAAGGTTCCTTTTGAAGAGGGCCAAAGAGGCGCTCTTCTTGACATGTATGGGCAGTCTATTCCAGAGTCTGTGGAGTCTCTGGGTCAGGAACCTATCCCTCCTGCAGGTTTTGTTCATTGTGATGACAAGATTTAGATCCCTAGAGCATGTGGCTCTGAGGGATTGGGATCACTTTAAGTGTAGCATGTCCAACAGCTCTGGGTTTGACATGGCTTTGTATGTTAAGCAGAGATCGCCTCTGAGTAGACAATATGTGACAGAGTATAGCTGGAATTTTTTTAGATGGTCAGCATAGGACATTTGCTTTAGCCCTGTGATTCTTTTAGTGAGGTATTTCTGCGGCCTTTCCAGTTGTTGCAGATGTCTTGAGAGGTACATACCCAACAGGGCATTGTATTCTATAATGGGTCTAATGAGGGATGAGTGCAGTAGGACAATGACCTCCTTTTTTCTGGATGAAAAACCCTTAGTGATGAGGTGTGCCGCATAGAAGGATTTTCTGACTGTTGTGGCAATGTGGTTATCGAAGGTGAGACCACTGTCCACCTATGTCCCTAAGTCTCTTATCACACTTTTGGTGTTTGGTGTACTGCCACTTATGTGATAATTCATGGGTACATGTTTTTTCAGCTTGAGCCCATGGCTCTGGCACCAAGCATCTGTTTCTGTAAGGCCCTTTTGCAGAATATCTACATCATTTGGGGATTCAATAATGGCTCCCAGTTTGCAGTCACCTGCAAACTTTGTTAGCCAGAGTCCCTTAGTGTTGGCCTGTACTTCAGAGAAGTAGATGCCAAGCAAGAGCGGTCCCAGGACTGAACCCTGAGGTACTCAACATGTCAATTGTCTGGAGCTGAATTTGGAGTCGGCTACTTTTACAGTGTGGGTTCTGCTAGTAAGCCAGTTAGCAACCCATCAAGTGATGTAGGGATTAATGCCCAGCTTAATAAGTTTATCTATGATTTCTCCCCTTCCTTTCCCTTACTTCCATGTGCTTTTGTGGCAAGACTTTATCTATTATTAATTTAGGTGTACAGTAAAATATCCTACTATCTCCCAGCTGTGTGAGTTTCTCAGTGATGCTTGAGTGAGGAATTGTGTCAAAAGCCTTGGCTAAATCAAGATAGGCTGTATGCATTGTTTTGCCTTCATCCAGGGTTTTGGTGACATTCTCAAAGAAGTCCATCCGGTTTAATAAGCATGATCTACCCATAATGAAGTCAAATGGGGTATGGTTGGTTAGGCTTATGGCTCTATAGTTCCCAGTGTTGGTTGCTGGACCCATTTTGTGCAAGGCAATTACTGTTGCTGTTTTCCACTCTGCTGGGACAAAGTCAGCACACAGATTATGGTTGAAGAGATTGCCAAGTGGTTCTGCTAGCTCCTGTTTTGGACCATTTAGTAGGCAGCCTGTGATGTTATCCTGTTCCATAGAAGCTGTGTTTTTTTCCATGGAGAGTGCAGTTATGACCTGCTCTTTGGAGATACTAGGTAGAGGATGGGTGATAGGTATGCTTTGAGGTATGTCTGGTGGGGAAAGGGGGTGAAGTGTGTCCCAAATCTGTCTGCTAGCAGGTTGGCAATGTCCTCAGGGTCAGAATGAGTGGTACTGCCCACTACTAGTTCAGCATAAAGCTGGGCCTTCCCTTTTAAATTTTGTAGCCTGAAGTGGTGCAGCGGTTAGCATTGTCACCTCACAACAAGAGGTTCTACCGTTTGATTCTCGGCTAGAGCGCTTTTTGTGTGGAGTCTGCATGTCCTCCCCATGGTTGAGTGATGTTTAAAGACATGCAGGTAGGTGCATGCATGAATGCGTGTGCCTTCTTTGAAGGCTGGGCATTGGGCTGGCAACTCGATACTGTAAAAATCCAGTGCCAATCATTAGTGGACCGGAGTTCCGCTGTGGTGACCCCTAACCGAGAAAAGCCTAAAGAAAAAAATATATAGCTAAAGAATGCCTCCTGATTATCTTTAGCTAGGGATGCTAGTTTATGTTTTTAATTGGCTTTAGAGGACGATATATAATTTGCTTGTTCAAGCTGTGCATGGTATCCTCCTCTGCTAATTCAGTTCCCTCTTGCTCTTAGACATTAATTTCTTCATCTTGTTGAATAACCTATTTATCCTTGATGCACACCCAGGTGGCTTATTTTTTTGTGAGGACCTTGTTTTGATCCATTCAGGTACAACTAAATCTACATTTGCATAGGTGTTTATACAGGACATTTGTGTACACCTCTCTATAGTAGTCATTGTTGACAGTGGTAGCAGGGGGTTTGCAATGAATTATGCCATCACTTAGGAGGTTATAGTTTGCTCTGGAGAAATTTTTCATCCTTTTTGCTTTTGATGGGGGGGGGGGGTCAGGTATGATCATTAATTCAATCAAGACTGAATTCTGATCAGACCTTACCAGGGAGGGAAATACACAAGAGGTAGTGTAGAGACCCCCTATGTTAGTGAGTATTATGTCTAGGATATTTGAGACACTTATGGGAGTGCAGACTATCTATTCCACAGCATTTGTATTAATAATGTCCAGGAACCTTAGGACGAGTGCGCTTCTGTTCATATATGACTCCCAATTGATGGAAGGATAGTTGAAATCACACATGACCGAGGTGTTTGGCTGTACAGTGAGTGACTCAAATAGGTCAAAGTAGACAGAGTGGTTCTTCTGATTTATGGTGGAGGACCTATAGATAACAATGATGTGGAAGGGGGTTTTACCTACACTTAGTTGGACTTGGAGTAGCTGTAGGAAGTCGTACTGTTTGACCAATCTTGAGGTGTATTTGTCTTTACTGAATATATGTACAACTCTGCCTTTGGTTCTTTCATGCTTGTTTTGAGGTCTGAATCTGTGGAAGGCATTGCAGCCTTGCATGGCTGGGGTCCCCTCTGTAGCCTTGAACCATGTCTCTGTGACTCCACAGACATAGGTACCTTCCATGGTAAGGAGTGCTTCTAGTGAGTGCAGTTTCTGATTTAGACTCCTTGCATTAAGCAACATAGCCTTGAGTTTGTCTCTAATGTTTTTTTTTTTTTTTTTTTTTTTTTACATCAGGAATTTAGTTGTTTTGACATTGCCTAAAAATGTACTATTGGGGAGGCAAGTACCTTTGCCAGCAACTGAAAGCCAAGAGGCAACAGGTGAAGACCATCTCTGGCAAAGCAGTGTGGTCCTTCCACAATATCTTCCCAGGTTGACAGAAATTAGACCCCCTGGACTGCCACCAGAAGCAAGCCAATTGTTGAAGTCAGTCTTGTTTTGCTTATACTGAGGCATCATCCTGGGTGAAGGTGGAATTCTGCTTAGGGCTAGGGACATACCTACTTGGGACACATAATCTGAGAGCTAGTCATGTCTCTCTTCATATACTGCAGTGAGGTATGTCTCAAGCCATTAACTCAAGCATGGAGCATGACAGAGACTTGAGTGCATGTGTGATCTGATGGATCCAGCTAACCATGACCTTCTCCTTATCCAGCCTGATGAGGGGGGCATCTGTATGTCTCACTATGGAGCTGCCTACGGCCAAGACATTTAGTTTTCAGGTGTTTTGCCTTAGGGGCTTATTGGCCGAGACACTGTTGTGTGTATTATTATGTGTAGTAGATTCTGTTAGGTGCGCAGTGTGTGCAGTAGGTTTGCATTTCGGAGGTCTGTGATCTTTAGGTAGGCTTCTAGCAAGTAGCTCCATACATGTGAGTTTATGTGTTGTGAGTTTGTTATGTACAAGATGTGAAGTGTGTGCTGATAACTTGTTTGATATCAGGTTTGTTATTATGTGAGAGAAATGATTCCAAATTCATAGTATAGTTACAGCTCTCACGTTGTATTTGTTTCCTTTAGAAGTAATTGGTTGTCAGTATACATGAGGCAATTGTTACATTGCCTCAGGAAGCCCATTTCAATCAGGATGGTTGGAGAAATGTTGGGAAACTGTCCATCCATTATGACAGGTATATACTGCAGTAACTAGTGCAGAGTGGGCTAGATGGACCAGATTTTGCTGTAAGTCTAACAAAAAGCAGCTATTCTCTGGAGGGCTAGGGGTATAAAACTGTGTCAATGCTTCACAATGCACAACTGAGTTGCTCGCAAGGCAGCAGTGTAATCGCTGACCAGCTAAGGTAAACTGAGTCCAAACCCACCAAAACATAACACTGAAATACAAGTGAAGTTAAATTATTTAAAAAAAGTAAACAATGGGAAAGTCCAAGACTGAGCCTTATTCCACCAATCCTCAACTCAGATGAGTCCTTGGCTGCACACTTCTGACACAAAGGTTTGGGATGCCTTCTAATGTATGATGGCTGGTTTTAGTGTTCAAATGACACTAAACAGTCAAGATTCAGCAAGCCTGAATCTAGCCTATGCTATAAAATGCAGAAGTAGTAGAAATTCAAAGTGCAGAAAATCACAATCACAACAGCAAAAAAAAAAAACAAAAAAAACAGTTTAAATAAAGCAGCGAGTCAGTAGAATACTTCCACAAGAGTGTAGACCACAAACCTTCTTAGTGTGAAATAAGTGGTCTGGAACCCAAGTGCTTAAACCAGAACTAAGACACTTTCAGAATAACAGACACAATCAGCATTCAGCCATTAGAAGGGTGTAGGCTATCCTGTCGTGCCAAAAGAGTTTAGGCCACAGACAGTCCTAATGTAAAATAACTGGTTTGGAGTCCAAGTGCTTAAACCATGACAAAAACACTTAGAACAACAGGCACCCTAAGCCTTCAACGAGCAATTCCCAGGTCAAAGGGGCAGAGGCTACCATCTCCTTCCACATGAATGTAGACTACAAATCTTCTTAATGTAAAACAACTGGCCTGAAGCCGAAGTGCTTAAACTAAAACTAAGAGCCTTAGAATAACAGTTACAATTTAATGTGATACTAGACAGATGACAGTGATGTGTGTTTTAATCTACCCACATACATCATGTTATGGTTAGCAGGCCCTGTGTTATCTTGATGAGAAAGCCCTATGGTCTGTCCAACTGCTACATGTGTCTGGTGAGGTTCATTCAAAAGACAGTATTATACTGTACTACTGTTCTGATGAGTTTGTCTACAGTACTATCATACAATTCTGGGATCTGAATGTGATGGCATGTTTTATGATGTGTACCATACATATGTATTGGTAAATATTAAAGAGAAAAGTTAGAAAGTAATGAGACACATTACAGTTCCTGACTTCACAACCCTTACAAGAGAATACACTAGAAAGTAGTAACATGATGATGCTATCCAGTGTATAATTTGACAAGGCAATTATAAGTGACAGGTACAATTATCTGTTCAACGACACAGATATACTAGGCGCTAATGTAGCTATGCACTCTGTGCATCAGACACAAAGCTTTTGTATCCCTGAATACAAAAGAGAGAAAATAGGGATATGGCACAGTTATCACCATTTGCACAGGGTGTTGTGTGTATGTGGAGGGGGGCTGGAGGCTTAGGCTGACACAAATGGGCAGTGAGTGTGAGTGAGTAAGAAAGGGAAGCAGGCAAGCCGAACTATATAACTGTTGTGTATGTGTTTGTATGTTCCTCCATGTGAAAATGATGTGTGAGAGTCTGTATGAACACAGCCAAGCTCAGTGCTAGTTCTACATCTTGGTATGTCAGACAGTTGTGAGCCATGCATTGTAGAGGTGTCAGTTCATCACTGTCATCCATGACCATGAGAACTGGCTCTGCCAGGAGTTGCACTGGCACCTCTATGCCCAAGGTCAGAAGCAGTGCTGCTACCTGAAGGTGACTGATGTCTGCTGGAAGTGTTCCCTTCATGGGAATGCCCAGGACCATGATCCCATAGCCTGCCATGTCTGGGTGTGGAGGGTGTGGACATCACACACACCGATGGACCAGCGGAAGTACTGACACTATGAAAGCATGATCCAACATGGCCACATCGGCTATCAGCAGATGTTGTGACTGACCTACTTCCACGAGGATGCCATTTCCCTCCCAGCAGACATTCCATCACAGACAATGCGCATTCCATGACAGACACCCCTCATTCTAACATGTCATTTATCTGATCCAGTGAATCGGCTACATGGTGGAAGCAGTCATGCATGTCAGCCTATGCCACATCCTCAACCCTGTGCATTTGTCTGGTGCACCTTTCTGAACATGCCTGTGCCTTCATGATGGCCCTAAACATACATTGAGTGACATAGGAAGAGACATCTGCCACAGATGGAGGAGGGATAGCAGGCCCCCTTCAAGCACCCCTAATGACCCTCCTGCATGGCATCTCACCAACACTTTGGCTACGGCCAAAGTCAACAGGCATTGATGCCACAGTGGCCACACTTCCCTGCTCACCGTCCTTGCCCTCCACCTGTCCAATATCTGTGGGCTCAGTGGACTGCATAGGCATAAGCCTACAGGCTGTGTCCAGGGAAAATGAAGGGGGTGGCTGAATGTCAACCTCTGTGACAGATTCAGCCTTTGCATCTCAGACTATGCCTCAGTTTCACCACCGTCATCATCATCAGTGGCTGATGAGACACTGACATGAGGTGGCACTGGGCCCACACTCCCACTGTCATGATCACCTGTGATAAAAAGGGAGAAACACAGGCATACATAATACCTGCACTACTACGGTACAATGTATGCTAAACAACTAACAGTGCTGCCACTCCTACAGACAGTACAGCAATACACACAGCAAGCCTAATTATGATATATTTTTTAAATTGATCTGCAGTACTGAAATAAATTGATTTGGCTTACCATCTGCAAGAGGCATACATTGCTGGATTCCTGATTGTGCTGATATAAGTTAAGCAAGAGGTAAGGGCAACATTATCACATTTATCATTAAGTCTGGGGGAACTACATGCATTCCTCTATATCTGCATTAAGTGTACATTCAACAAGGATGTGGCTGACAACTCCAAAATGAGCTTATCACTGCACCAATCTTCAACCCCCCCCCCAAAAAAAAAGACACGTGACACAGAAATCACTTTTATTTCAATTGGTTTACTATACGACCATATTCAATTGGTCATATAACAAAGCATACCAGGAAGTTCCTCCTGGGACTCACAAGGATTGGTGCCTGCATCAATAACATGCTGTAGTCCACTCTGCTGTGAGTTGTCCTGTTGGAGGATATTTGCCAGGCAATCTTCATTGGGGGTGAGAGGTGGTTCTGTAGCAGGGTCATCCCTGGGTACCCTCTGGTCTCATGTAATAGCAGCTACACACATTCGTATTATCAATCATTTGTAACTCTTTAATGGCTTGACAAACATGGCCACTTCTAAATAATGCATACAAATAACAGTGTAAAAGCCTTTGCTTCACATTATTCATTAATATATTCCAGCATATGCACTATGTAGGTAACAAAATGGGAGCATACCTACTGGATTTCAATACTCCTCTGTAAAGATATCTTTGGAAACATTTTGCTTTTGTGAAGTCCTGCAAGCATTTAGCAAGTATCCTCACCATCAGTTTGGCTAGCTATGCATTTACCTTTTTATAATGGAGTATATTATTAATGGCTTTCATCTGTCTTGGCCTATGTTTCAGAGATGCTAATTACAACATAAGCAGCTGAATTGCATGATAATCAACAAATCTGGTGGCACAGTGCAACAATTTATGCAGCAACCATGCAGACCCCTTGCTGTTTTTTTCTGTGGATTTCAAAAGTTGTGGAGTACAGGGACAGAAAATCTACACAGGCAAAATGTTAGAAGCCACTGCTGCTTAACTCAGCATTGACATTGTGGAGTGCTACAGGGTGGTCAGGGACACAATAGAGGAACTCTGTTACCTCTGCCAGCCTCAACTCAGAGCCAGAGCCTTTACCTCCCCATATATTGGCTGTGTACTGCTTTCATCACAGTCAGCCATGAACTAACACTGTGGCAACTGTTAAATTTACAAAATAAGTCCTGAACATGTACTGTATTTTATAATAATATTATGGCATGTCCTTGTATTTCATCACCTCTTATAGTAAGTAAAATGTGTGAGATTTGTACATATATTAACATAACATGGACAGCAGAGAATTATTTGACTTCTGTGTGTCCTTTAGCAAGTAGTAGGCCTCAGGCCTCAAAAATTACAGACATGATAACTCCCCAAAGTACTGATGATCACTGGATGCCCTCAGTTTAGCAGCATACATTTGTAATGGGAAATCATAACAGAAAAAAGTTAGAAGCTAATGCAACACATTGCAATTTCTGACTTCACATCCCTCACAAACAGGAAGGATTAAAAACAAGGAGAGTAACAGGAGCAACATATCCTTGTTTGTGTCATAACAGTAGCTCATCCTAGTTCCACTCCCTTGAAAGGACATTATACCCTTGCATGTGCCATAACATGAACCCACCTTTGCTGCCCCCCAAAAAACAGCAGCCTATGCTTTTTTGCATCACCCAACCTGCCCTTCATTTGATTGCAACTGCATATTTATTTATTTATTTTATTTTATTTTATGTATTTATTTATTTATTTTACATTTGTTGACTGGGAAAATACGACTGGATATATGTCCATTTTCAGTTGAGGCCAGGGAGAAAAGCTCCAAATACAAATTAGTTACATGCAAGTATAATAATAATAATAATAATAATAATAATAATAATAATAATAATAATAATAGTACAAGGTACAATAAAATCCAATGTACAATAATACAGGTACAAGAACTGTGGCAGTTACACTGTAGTGATGAAAGAAAAAATGTAGCTTATTTCAACAAAACATGAGATATGGCAAGGGTAGTAAAAAACAGATATGCATATAGTTAGCAAGCATTTGGAAAATAAATCTGTCATGTGCATCAACAGTAACTGTGTAAAAAATGGAAGATTCCAGGACAGTATACCATTAAGCTTCCTGTAAAGATGATTTTGCATAAGCACTAGCAGTGTATAATGGGGAGATAATAGTTTAGGTGAGGTAGGCAAGTAGGAGCATCTTGGGGGAAGATGGTAAGGAGAAGTAAGTAATTTCTATCCTATAGGGTTAAGGCAGGAGCATATCCTTTGTGATCAGAAAAAGAGTTTCATTAAATTTTTAAATCTGGACACGGATAGTTCTTAAGTTAAGTCTAGAGGGAGATTGTTCCAGGTTTTGGTGATGTAGTTGGAAAATAGTGAGTTGCCAGCCATGTTGTTTGATTTATTAGTATTTAGCAGAACTTTAGTATTCCCATTTAATATCCTCACACATTTTAAGGTAAATGATATAGACTGGCTTACACACTGCATGTCACTGAGTACTGGTGAGATAACTGATGAACAACCAAGAAACACAAAATGGTAAGACAGAGTTTTATATTTGCAAGGAATAATTATAACAGGCTGTGTGATAACTAAGTGCACTACATCCAAATATATTAAATATAATGCATTCACTCATAACAGGTTATGCCTTGATATCAGTGTACATTCAGTTGCATTTTGTTGTATGAGGAATTACTTTATTTCTTTGCTGCAAAGCTGTTTATATGCAAAGATGGATAAGTTCTCCATCCTGTTTTCTGAGGGTGCATTGGAGTGGGAGTTGGGATCCAGACCTATCTAGTCATATTTCATGTATACTATCAGGAAAGTGATGAAATGTGGAGAAAGCATGGGGAAGAACAAAGTGGAAGGAGGGCAGGAATGTGCAGGAAGGATGTAGGAAAAAACCACAGCTATCCATTTCTTCAAGATTAAACATGATCATATATGCAAAATAGCTGAATTTGGACTGTCACCTCTAGAGAAAGGAGTAACCACATGACTATCATGTTGTATAGCCAATTGGACCAAACCAATTGTGTCATGAACACACATGAGAGAAATGGACAGCTATGTATGGGAGATTTTTTTTTTTTGAGAGAGAGGAAAGTTGGGAAAGGGATGTAGAAATGTCTCCATGAGGTATGTTGGGCAGGAGAGGAAGCAATTGCAGACAGACAAGACAAACAAGACAAGAGACAGGGACAGTGAAGGACACAAGGGTGGGTGAACACCATGGTTGTGGAAAGGGTGGGATATCCAGGTCCCATGCATGTCAAGCTGGTTGACAGTGACAATCTAGTCCTCATCCATTGGACTATCATCACTGTCACCTCACTGTGCCACTGGCTAGAGTGCCCAACATCTGCATCTCCTATATATATATATATATACTCTAAAGAGGATGGAGAGCAGGCTATGCACCATTCCTGGAGTTCATCAGAGTTGATAAGTCACTACCTCTGCCACTACTCCCAGAGGCCTATCCTATGCGACAGAACTACATGAGGGGCCAGGTAATACAGGGGCAGCAGAGCTGGTGCTACTAGGCTGCACACCAGAAGTGCTGGGTAGCAGTGCTGTAGCGAGTGGAGAGGGGGCAAGAGAATCCCATGGGACAGGCCTACCCTACTATGGGGAAAAAACAAAAATTTAAAATTAAAAAAGTAAATATAAAAATGAAAAAAAAAAGAAAAGTTTGGGTGAGAGGAGAAAAAAAAGGAAAGCATTAATAACTTCATATGTGATACAGTATAAAAGCATTGTTACAATTATTAGACTATGTATTGTTACCATTACTTTTAACACTACAAACTCTTAACAAATTTCTTCATTACCTTCAAGACTGCCCAGTTCATAATAGAGGTACATATAGTATAAATTGCAGCCACCAGTCCTTGATGTGTGCATATATTGCACATATGCATGTTCCAGTTATACTGTCTACAGTTTACAGAATGCCATTTGTGCCACTTATAAAGAGGTGTGCCATTACATTACAATACTGATGAAAACCTAGCAGTACTGTATATTTGGGAAGTGTGGTTTTTGAACCCCCAACTGATGACTACTGTCTAATACTGTATTGTTATTTTGTCCTACAGACTACTGTGGGCATACTTTCCTTTTACAGTTCGGAGATGCATGCTCACTGTTATTTGAGAATATGGAACTGTTGTTTTGTGCTACAGCCTAGGGCATGCATACATTATTTTACTGTTGAGATATACATGATCACTTTGATACAGCTGAGTTAATTACCAGTTAAGCAGTGCTTAACTTTTAATGCTATCAAATTACTATGAAAATTATTATTATTATTAAAATAAGATTTAGACCAATACTGTACTGATGCATACATACCACATGCTTCTCACATCCTTAACAAACACTGGGCTTGGGAACTGACATTTGCGGTTCACTTCATAACAGTTGCGGAAAAAACAGAACAGAACAGAATACCATTATGAATACCAGTCTTGACTATATTCAGCTATTGCCTCTTGCAATTGCTCACTGAAATTGATACTTACACATCTGTGGGGTGTCCCCTGTATTAAATTGCCCAATTCAATGGTTGAGGGTATCCAGCTTCCAACTCCGAAGATTATCGAAGTGATGTCTGCATTGCTCACCAGTGCGGGAAATGCCTCTAGCACTGGTCAAAGCCCTGGCAATACTATTCCAGGCTTTAGACTTATATTCTGAGCCTGAAAAGTCCCACTGCAGCAATCAGGGCCCATGCTCCTTAACTAGGAGTCCAACAAAACATTGGACACCTGGACTCACCACTTCTGCATCTGAAAGTGCACTCCCTCACCTGCAACATCAGACATGTCTATTAATGCTCAAGATCAATGTAGAATGAGCATTTCCTGCCAATTGCATTTTGTATCCTGATGTTTTCCCATCAATTACACATCTTGTACTTACTGACAGTGCACACATTTTGGTTTTGCAACATTTGAAAATATTGCACATCGCTTACCATCACTAAAACATAGTTGATGAGTGTGCACACTGCCTGGTACCATGTCTGAACAATGTTATGCAATGCACAACATTGGCAAGCACTGCAATTTCAATATTATTTGGTATATAGGAGCTTGTATAAATGTGCTTGTCAAGTGGACCATGTCTACAGTTCTCCTACACTTACAGCTATTGCCACAAGAAGGTTGAGAAAACAATTGTGTATGTTGCACTTCATTTCTATAATCTGTAATCTCACAACAGTAAAACAAAATTTGCACACTGTACTAAAACCCCAAACCATCTGCTCTCCACATCTACTCTTAACACCTGCTGCCACACAAATAGTGACATGATATGCCCTATCTTAGTAGTTATTGTTCACTGTTGATAACAGTGAAACATCACTGTTAGTGTGATGGCATAATTAAATGCATCTGGTTTATGTTTGTTGCTGTCTGAGTCCTGTCTGCAACCTTGGGGGTCCATTCCTCCAGTTTATGCACTGATGCACTTCTTGCAAAGTAGGTGAGCAAAGCCAAACATGTTTGTGATAAGTGCAGCATCATGCAAATACTGGCCAAAAAGAAAAAAAAAAAAAGAGAGAGAGAGAGAGAGAGAGACACTGCCCAGAATTTTGCATAATGTCCAGATTTTTGCATCATATTTTTGGGCCGTTCCTTGTAAAACCTTCAATTTTCTGAAAAATTACTGAAGATTGATGACATACATTTCATTTTTGTTCTGCATATCCTTCAGAAACTGCACGTTAATGCAAATCCTATTATTCTACCTACTTTCTTTTTTTTTTAATAATTTTTCTTTTTCTTTTTATATTAATAAATGTCACAGATAAAAACCATCTTACAACATGACCGTATATATATATATATATATATATATATATATATATATGTTATACATTGTTGTCAATACCACAGGATATAGGTCATACAACATATCTATTTACACTATGTACATAGATGCTTTCACTGTTAATTCCACAGGTATACAGACAGTATATACATTCGTAATATTCAAGTTATTATTTAATATCTGAACCTGTATGTGTTCTTCAGTTCCATTAGTGTGTATTTCTAAGTTGCTGTGTGATGAATTATGCTAATATGATATTAAAGGTTTGTTCCCAAATTTATCTGGATTTCATGTTTTTGTTTCTTTTATCTGTTACTATTTTATGAGCTAAAATGTGTTGTATAGCTACTTGTTTAAAACCCTTCCAAGAGATATTTATTGTATCTAGCCATTTAAAAGCTATATACAGTTTCATTAGCAGGAAGATTGTTAAAAATGTATTTGCTTGTTTTCTTGGTATGTTGTGTGGGAGAATGTGTACTAGAGTGAATTCCCAAGTTAATGTTGATGTTTGATAACCCATTTTTTGTAACTGTACCTTGAGAGAGTTCCAGAGTTTATAGACACATTTACAGCTCCAAAATACATAGATTAAGTCAACTATCTGGTCCTTACAGTGTGGGCAGAAAGATGATTTTGATGTGTTAACTTTGTGTAGGATTGCAGGTGTAAAATATGCATTATTATTGATTATGAGCTGAGTGTATGCTAACTTTTTGAGGGGTATAATATTCAGTGTTAGATTGATTGATTGGCTTATTTGCTGATCATCTATGGATGGTTTAATTTTTCTCCAGTAGTAAGAGAAGAGTAGGTCTTTCTGGTATTTGATTTAATTTATCATTTTATATGAATTAGTAATAGTTTTATTTGTTGTGATAATAGTTTTCCAAAACCTGCTACAAGTTTTTATGTCACTATTGGTCATAGTAGCATTTTGGAGGTAACTGGAACATAGTTCTTTGATTTGTCTTAGGATTATTATGTGTGATTTAGGGAGGTTTAAGTTGGTCCTCATTTCTTATATTGAGCAGTTAAGGTAAGGATAAATATCTTGGATTGTTTTTGCTTTCAGTCTGGGAAAAGGGACTAAGTCCAGCATATTATTGTTTATTTTTAAATTTGTTTTTTTATGAAAGGGTTGCAGTATTGTCATGGCTTGTCCAAGGTTCAAGAATTGAAAGAATGTTTTGTGCTAAGTTGATAGAATGTTTTAAGGGCTCTATAATTTTATAAGTTTGTATTTCTTTTTGATTCAGGAATGGAAGTGCTTTGGGATTGAAACCTAGAACTTTAATATATCTATAATAGATTGTCATCCAAAGAGGAGACTAATTTTCCATTGACAGGTTATGTTCAGCTATTCTTAATATTCTGTTAGTGTTAATGATCGAGTAGTACATTTTAAAATCTGGTAAATTTAGTCCTCCTTTGTTTTTGGGGAGTGTTAATTTTGGATAGGAGATTCTGTTTTTTTTTTTGGGTTCCCATATAAATGTTGCTAGGAAGGTATGAATTTGTTTGAAGAATTTATTATGTATTATTGTCTTCGATGTCATGAATATATACATTAGTCTAGGTAAAATGTTTATTTTGATTATTGATACTTTAGCCAAGAATAGCAGTTTTAGGTTGTTCCATCTTTTACAGTCTTGCATTATGTTTTGCCATTTAGCTTTACATTGTGTTGGTAGAATTCTTTGTTATTCTGGAAAAAGGTGATTCCCAGGTATTTAGTTTCTTCTTTTTTTATTGTGTTTAACAATGGTATTAGTGAGATGAGTTTCAGTGTTTTTAGGGAGAAAATATTAGTTTTACTGAGATTTAGTTTGTAGTTATACGTAGTCGAGAAATGTTCAATTGCAGCTATTATTTTGTTTATATCTGAATTTGGTGTAGTGCAGTATATGTTCAGATCATCCGCAAATGCAGTGAGGTATATTTTGAAGTTGTGTGTTGATGGAGGATTGTGGTATGTGTTTTGTTTAATGTATAGAAAGAGTGGTTATAGGTATAGGTTTAACAGGAAGGGTGGTAATGGGCATCTTTGTCTTGTTACATTTTTTATTAGAATCCTATTTGACCAAGTTTTATTTATATATAGAGATGTGCATGGATTGCTATAGAGAGTTTGGATGATCTGAATGAAGTTATTGGGTATATTAAAGTAAGGGAGTGTTTGGAGTAGGAAATCTAGGCTAACCCTATCAAATGCCTTGTGAGCATCCACTATGATTGTGTAGATATTGATATTGTATTGGTTAGCATAGGATATTAGTGCATCTAATGTTAATGTATTGTCACTAGTCTGTCTCTGTGGTGTAAAAGTGGATTGTTCTGGGGAGATGACTTTCTCTATAAGATTTTTCATTCTGTTTGCAAGTATAGAGATAAATATTTTAGTATCTATATTTATTTATTTTATTTATTTATTTTATTTTATTTTACATTTGTTGACCGGGCTAGTCCAGCTGGATATATGTCCATTATCAGTGGAGGCCCAGGGAGAAAAGCTCCACAATACAATAACCAAATAGGACAAACAAAATATATCAAGTAGACATTGGTACATTACAAAACTTTATGTTATATTACATAACTAGGATTTTATATTCTGTATTCCAGTAGGAACAGAAGCCTGATGTAAAAAATAAGCTTGATACAATAGTAGTATGAATTAATAATGGGAAGTATAACTAAGATACTGTAGATACTATGGTCACACAAGAAATCAGAGGATAAACACTAGTGTTGAATGGATAGAGTATACAAAAGCAAATAGGAGGATACAGTAATAGTGTTTAGTCTCATAAGAGTTGAGGTGTGATATGAACACAGTTGGAAATTCAACAGTATATACATATTTACAAGAGGAAAGAATCCTCAGAAAGGTCAAGCTCACTGCCATCAGAGAGTTAACACAAGATAATGTTCAAAAGAGGCTAGGAAGCACGGGAGTCTTGAAAAGGGGTATGGTTGTTAGTCTGGGTTATCACAGGGGCATAGCCAGTGTGATTTAAGGTAGGGTTTGAGCTTGCTTTTAAATAGGTTAACAGAGGATAGTGAGGTTAGCTGACTTGGAAGGCTGTTCCAGGCCTTGCCTACTGTATTAGAGAACAGGGTGTTACCAGCTGAATTGTTGGATTTAGTTGTTTGTACAAGTAGTTTATTAGATGAGTGTAAGGTTTTGAGATTGTTATAGGGGATGACTAGGGATGTGAGTATGGGTGTATTTTGAGGTAGATACAGGATCTTATGGGCTACTGTTAGTTGATTAAAAAGTATTAGATTTGGCAATTCTAGCCATCCGAGTTTATTCAAATTGATACAATGATGAGTTCTATAGGAGGACCCTGCTGTGAATCTGGCTATATTGTTGTAGGAGGATGACAGTTTATTCAGGTTACTTTTACAAATTTTGGTATAGATAGGGGAGGCATACAGGAGGGTAGAGATAAGTTGTGTGAGAGCAATGGAGACCCTGGCTAGAGGAGTTGGAAAGGGTTTAATTCTATAGAGGGAACCTAGTTTCTTATTAACTGTTTTTATGGTGTTGTTAATGTGAGGTTCAAAAGACAAGTGATTATCTATTAGTACTCCAAGTAGTTTGGTGGTTGGTTCGGGGGATATTATAGTTCCATTATTTGAGGTAATAGTAAAGTTAAGTGGGGAGGTTCTTCAAGTGGGGGTGAATAGTAGCATTTTAGATTTTTTAGGGTTTAAGATAAGACACCTTTGTAGGAGCCAGTTTTCAACTGTGCTAAAGGTCTTTTGGGTTAGTGACTGAAGTTCTGATTGGGTAGTAGCAGAGCATATGAGTGTGGAGTCATCTGCGTATTGGATACAGTAAGCTTGTAGAATTACTGAAAGGAGGTCACTTGTAAAGATGGAGAAGAGTAAAGGACCCAATATGGATCCTTGAGGGACCTCTAAGGCTACTGGGAGGTGGGAAGATAAAGTATTTTCCCATAGAACAGCCTGTTGTCTGTTATTTAGGTATGATTGGAACCACTGTATAGTGAGGGCATCCAGTGATAACTTTTTGAGTGTGTCTAAGAGAAGGTGGTGGTTAACCATGTCAAATGCTTTAGACAAGTTGATAAAAAGGGCTGAGGATAGAGTATCATTATTACAATTACTATTAATTTGGTTAGTGAAGGATAGGAGAGCAGAGGTGGTGCTATGGAATGGTCTAAAGCCATGTTGACAAGGTGCTAGTAGATTGTTTTCAAGTAGGTAGGGTAACAGTTGTAAATGAATACATTTCTCCATTATTTTTGCCAGAGGAGATAGTATGGCTATGGGTCTATAATTGGAGAACTCCTTGGAGTTACCGCCTTTGTGCAGGGGGATAATGTGAGAGACTTTCCAGATTAAGGGGATAGTTCCTTCGGAAATAGTTATATTAATGAGGATGGATATGGGGTAGGCTATGACTTTAGCAGCTTTTTGTAGGTATTCTGCAGGTAGTAGATCTGCAGAGAGTGTGGTGGGTTTAAGTTTCTGGATGAGGTTAAAGATGAGGGATGTGGGCACTGGCAGAAAATGAAATAGAGGAGGATTGTTGGTAGAGGTTATGTTTGAGCTTGGGGTGCTAGGGGAGAGCTGGTTAGCTAGGGATTGTATTGTTTCAGTAAAAAATGTGTTAAATGAGTCTGCTATTTGGTTTGGATTGTTGTGATCAGAGCCAATGGGAGTAGAAGTGCTTGAGCGTCCTGGGTGTAGGAGGTTGTTGATGCCTAGCCAGAATTTCTGAGGATTATTTGGGTGGGTTTGTTGAAGCTGATGGTAGTAGTTTCTTTTATCGGCTAATATTTCTTTTTTTGTTTCGTTTCTTAGCTGTCTGAACTGTAAGTGATCTGAGGGTCTTTTTGTTGAATGCCATTTGTCCCATAGTTTATTTCTTTGCAAGATTTTTGTTTGGTAGTTTTGGTGAGCCATGGTGCAGGTTTAGTTCTGATTCTAACTTTGCGCAATGGGACATGGTAATCTAAAATGGAAAGAAATTTTGAATTAAAGTATTTAACTGCATTATCTAATGGTAGGTGTTTCAGGGGTGACCAGTCACAGGCTCTTAGTTCAGTTTGAAACTGAGCAGGGTTAAACTTTTTGTTAGTACGAATAGTTTTGCAAATGGTACAGTTTGGGAGTTCAGTTTTAGATCTGATTAGATAGGTAAGCAAATGGTCACTTAAATCCTCTGGGAGGGTGCCTGTCTTATAGTTTTGTTGAGGAGTATTAATAAGTATCCAGTCAAGGGTACTTGTTTTGTTGTTAAGTTTATTGGTACAGGTAGGGGATATTATAGTTTGAGTAAAGCCATATAGGTTGATATAAATAGAAGGTTGCTCAGATATACAGGAGTTGAAGTTTATGTTAAAGTCTCCAAGTATAATGGTTTCTTGGGGGTAGTTGCTTGAAAGCCAGCTAAGGATAGCCTCTAATGTGTTGATGTTATTGCCTGGTGGAAGATAGACACAGATTAGATATATGGCTTTACTTTTGTTCAGCTGTATCTTAGTTAGAAGAATTTCTGCATTGTTGGAAAGTGGAGGTTTAGAGTCTAGCAAGGTAACTTGTAATCCATTCTTATAAAGTATGGCTACGCCTCCACCTTTCTTAGTATTACGGTCACATCTCAGGATATTATAGCCAGGGGGTAAAACTGTACTGTCTTGTACTGATGGATTAAGCCATGTTTCAGACAGACAGAATATGTCAAAAGAGTGTACATCTATAAGAGTATGCAGATGAGCAACTTTATTATTAATGCTATGAATGTTAAGATGAGCTATCAGGAGAGAGTTGGCCTGCTTGGAAAGCTTGTTTGTAATAGTAGGAGTTGGTGTATTAGGTTGTGTAGTTGTGACTGAGGTTGGACCAGGGTTTGGGTGTATATCACCATCTAAAAGGGAGTGGGGCTGTACTTTTAGGATGAGTTGTAAAAGTTTAAAAATTAGGTTCTTGGTATTTCTAGGTATAGGGTTAAATTGAGAGATGTGAATGAGTCTATGAAACTTGGCTGCTGAGTACTTTGCTGGGCAGGAGTAGTTGCTAAGACTATGAGGAGTGGTAAGAGTAGGAATGGAGGTTTGCCTTTTCTGAGTGTGGAGTCCTGGATATGTGTGGAATTCGTAGAGAGTAAGTAGATAGGGTATAGTTAGGAGTATTAATAAAGGTAAGGGTTTGTGGTATCCTTGGACCATTATTGTAGGCATAGGAGGTGGATTGTAGGGAAGCTAGTAGATAGAGTGGCAAGGTATTGGATAATGCAAGAAGAGTGATAGTACTGTACAGGGGGAGGATATGGGGTTGGTGTTAATGTATAGGGGCGTGGAAGTTTATGTATAAGTGTAGGAGCACTGGGGGTGTGTGGGATTTGGGGGCAGGGTAGGGGAGCGGAGTGAGCCTGAAGGGCAAACGGAGCGGGATGAGCCACCGAGGAGTTAACCCTAGGAGAACAATCAGTGAAGCAGTAAGCTAAGGTAAGTAAAGGTGGGGAGCATGAGATGACACAAAGCCTTGCTAGTAGTTAGAATATACTGAGAGGATAGGCAATGAGGAATTTGAGAAGAAGGGAGAAATAGTGAGATTGTAAGCTCATGTAGGTTATGAGAGCCTGTAAATTAAAATACTTAAGAGGGAGATGGGTCTTTAGCTGTCAGGGTTTTTGGGGTCTGTGTGTTCTTTTAATATTCTCCGGTTTGATTCTCGGCTGGGGTGCATTCTGTGTGGAGTTTGCATGTTCTCCCTGTGTTCGCGTGGGTTTCCTCCGGGTACTCCGTTTTCCTCCCACATTCTAAAGACATGCATCTGGAGCATTTCTCCCCGGGCCTCCACTGAAAACAGGCTCTGTGGAACCCAGTCGGACTTTCCCGGTCAACAAATGTTAAATAAACAAATAAATAAATAAAGATGGTTTTAGAGACATTAAAATGGATATCATTTATTTTATAGTTTATTATGTAATTCAGTGTATAGTATAGTAGCTTGGCTATCAAGGGGGGATGCTTTGTAAAATTCTGATGTGAGTCCATCCAGACTCGGAGCCTTATGCACTTTTAGGTGTTTGATTGTTGTAATAATTTCACTGATGGATATCGGTTCAGTTAGTTTTTTTTTTGTTGGTCTAAATTTAGTTTAGGGAATTTCAGTTTTTGAAGGAAAAGAGTTCTATCTTCCTTTGAGGTTTGTAGTATTTGTGCTCCATATATTTGAGAGTATATTTGTTCAAATGTTTTAATAATTTCTTCATTTTTTTGTGTAGTTTTTGTCTCTGTAGTTTATTTCTGATATATTGGAGGCATTTTTGTGTTGGGAGATAATTCTGGCCAGAGCTCTATGTGGTATTTGAGCTTCTTCTGCATAAGCGGCTAACATTCTGGCTTCATAAAAAGATAGGTTTCTAAAATATATAGATCCCTTTGCAGTTTTAAAAGTTCTGCTTCTGTTTGATTCTTGGGGTTATTTATTAGTTCTTTTTCAAGATGCTCTATTTTTCCTTTCAGTGTATGCTTCTCTTTCAGTTGTATTTTTTATAGTATGCTGCTTTTTTGATAAACAATCCTTTAATTTGTGCTTTGGTTGCAGCCCATTCTATTTCAGTTGGTACTTGGGAGTTAGTGATATTTTTAAAGGCTATTTTTAGTATTGCTTCTGTTTCTTTTATTACATCCATTTTTGGAAAGTAAATTAGGGTTTAATGACCAATTATGACCCTTATTCTAAATATATCTTTTTGTCCCAGTTAATGTTTAGTGTGATTTTGGAGTGATCCGAAAAGAACCTGGTATCTATAGTTATTGTTGGGTCCATGTTAATGAATATGTCAGAGATTAAGAAGAAGTCTATCCTTGACCACATTTTGTGGCATTGCAAACAGCATTGCAAACAGAATGTGAATTTCCCTGTTTTATCTTCACTGTTCCCATATTTAAAAGGGTCATATAGTTTGAAATCTTGTTTGACTTCATTAGGGGCTAATGTGGCTTGTTTGTTATGTGATTTGGTCAGATTAGATTTATCCTTTTCTGGGTTTTGATATGTGTTCCAGTCACCTCCAATCACTAGGTAGTGATCTTTAAATTGGCTTAAGGTTGGGTATAATGACATAAAAAAAGTGTTGGTTATTACAGGGTGCATAAACATTAAGTACCATTATAGGTTTTGGTATTGTAGGACTACTAAATGTTACGTAACACCATCTTCCGTCCTTGTCAGCTTTGGTTTTAAGTATTTTTTCCTTAAATTGTTTTTTTAATTATTATGGCTGCCCTAGCACTGTTTGTTTTCCCCTCTGAAGCTATGATTTGACGTAACCATTTCTTTCTGCTAATTTCTGCCCATTGCTCTGCAGTCAAATGTGTTTCTTGCATTAGTATGAGGTTGGCTGTGGTTTTTAATATAAGGTGTAAGAATAGTTTTCTTTTCTTCTTGCTTTGGAGCCATTTAATGTTCCATGATTCTATTTCCCACATTTATTTATTAGGTGTATTTCTTAGATATGTCATGTATATTAGTTTTGTTTTGTTATCTTTGTATGTGTTATTGTGTGATGGTTTAGGAAAGCATCTATTTAACCCCGTCCCTACTCTGTGCCTAAAAACTATATCCCTGGACCATGAATAATCGGGGGGGGGGTGAAGGTTTGTTATATGGTTTACCTTTACATCTAATCTTGGAAAGTGTTTTCTTTTTAGATATAGGTTTAACCCATAGTATCCCCCCTGTGTTACTATATACAATGCGGACAAAGCTGAACATACTAGTTCCCTCAACAAACACTGCTACTTAATGTCCCTAGCCTCTTCCAACATATTATTTATACAATTATGGTATTGCATTTAAGGTACAGCATGTATTGTTTTTGACTTGCGACTAATTCTTTCTAATAGTATTTTTTAAAACTGCATATTAATATACATCCCTCAGTAAATTATAACAATATATGTACCATAGTAATATTGTTAAACAGTCATTCTTGTCATTTTTATATTTTTCTTTGAGTTGACTTCTTTTTCCTCCCCTTTATTTATTCAGATTTTGGCCTTCTTTGGTGCCTGTAATGTTTTTCCACATCAGTCTGTGTGGGTTATAAAATATATACTTGGCACCTATTTATCAGAGGTAGGAAGTATATACATAGAGAAAAAAAGCAGCTTAGCCAATCAGTCCTTCTGCTATAGTTAGCATATTAAGGCTATATTTACATTATCCCAAGATGGTTAGGTTATTTTACTATTTTCCTGAGATTACTTCTCTCCAGGATCTTTTAACACATATCTAGCATTTACATAAAACATTTAACATTTTTTTTCCTTTTTTTTCCCAATATTAATCTATGAGGTAGCCTGTTTCTGACAGTTTATTTCTTGCCTATTATTTAAAGCTGGATTTTCATTCACCTTCACAGTACTGGGTGTACTGTTTTAGTGAATGGTTCAGTTTAACAGTACCTTATTTCTTCAAGGTTTTGCTTGCAGGTTGGTTGACATATATGATGCAGCTTTCTTCTTTTAGCTGGTGCAGATCAATCTTTTGGAGCTTGCTGAGATCCATTTTGTCTGACTGTTCTTCTTAATGGAGCCCTCAAAATCATAGGGGTACCGATTTTGCAGACCAATGTCCCAGGAGGAGTTTCCTCCCTATATTCGTGCATCGGAAACGGCAATTGGTTTTTGGTTACTACTTAGGCTGCACTTCCTTTTCCTGTGTTCCTCATGGCTCACATTGTGGATTTAAGGGGCTAGACAGCAAGGGGAAGCTTTCAGATTTGGATCCCAGCTAGAGTGCTCATGAATGGGGTCATTTCTTCACACAAGGGTCGTTTATCATTTTATTTGTGAATTTATTTAATTTCTGAAGGTGGAATTTGCTTGAAAACGGCCAGGAATGTCTCTTTTGCCTCTTTGGGGTTAGCAACCATGTATTTAACCTCTTTGATGTAGAAGATTAACTGATTTGGATATTTCATCTGGAATTTGATTTTTTTTTTCATATTAGGAGTCTGTAGTATGGAGATAGTAGTTGTCTTACTTGTCTTATTTGTATTGGGAGGTCTTGAGCAAAGGAGATTTTATTATTATTCCAGGTGAGTGTGCCTTTTTTCTTTGCTGCCAGTATGATTTTATTTACATCTTGATAGTTTAATATTTTAATATAGACAGGTCTTGGTTTCAGTGGTGTTTGCATTTCCCTCAGAGCTTTGCGGGCACTCTCTATTGTTATTTGCTGTATTTCTTCAGGTTCCTCTAGCAGGGAATTTATTATTTGCTTGATTGTTGGTATTAGATTGTTATGAGGTACAATTTCAGGTATTCCTCTGATGATGATATTGTTCCTTCGAGATCTTGCTTATTTTTGCTTGTAAGTTTTGTATTTCTTTGTCATGGGCATCAGTTCTTTGAGAATTAGAGTCTATTTTTATTTCATTTTCTATTATTTTGGACTTAGATTTTTCCATTCTGGATATTATTTGACTGAATGAGTCACCAAAGGTTTGAAATTGTAATGATATGTCCTTTATTGCTTGCTGGATAGGTAATAAGGCAGTTTTTATGTCTTCCAGGTTAGCTGGCTGGTCTGTCTTGGATTTATTTGTAGTTTTAGAGTTGTCAGTTTGTTTAGTTGTCTTTTGTCTTTTTGAAGTTGTGTCTTTCTCAGGTGAGGCTAGTACTGAGAATTTGGTCTTAGTTATTGTTGTTTCCATATTATTTTCTTCTTTTGACATCTTGCTGTATAGTGTTTTACCAATCTTGCAGTCAGATGCAGGGCCTTAGTAGCACTTGGCTTAAGCTGTTATTCAGAAATCTTAGTTAATCCTGCTGTTTCTGAGCTGAATCTGATACTTTTTCTTCACCTTTTGTTTGCTGGATGATATCAGTAAATATCTACAGTTATTTCTGTATTATTAATTCTGCGATGCCTTCTGGTTTAGTTTTAATCCAGGGTATATCAGAGAGCTAGGTGATAGCAGTGTTCACAGAGCAGCGGCCATTTTTGAACATCCTATTCTACCTACTTTCTATGGTTATCAGAACAAAATAGTAAATCTGTCACTATTTTTGGCCTTTTGTCCCCTCATTAGTTTAATCTTTCTCAAGATTTCTTGCACTAAAAGGTTGGGAGGTATGAGCCACATTCAAACTACAGGTTTCATGGTCAGCAACACTGGTGCAAGCTGCTGAACCTTGCTTATGAGTGCCACACATCGTTAATATGATAATGAGCAGTATCACGTACATGAAAACACTCTGTGTAGGTTCTGAGCTGAACCTACAAGGCGTTTATTGAATCTGGACCTTTGTTTAACATGTAATAGCAAGAATAAGGCATAGGTGGTATTCATAGTCCTGCAATGCACAGATGTGTAAGGTGAAAGTGGAAAACATGCCACATCACCTATATACAGCTGTATAATGCATTGATTTCCACTTGTGTGGATTTTGAAGCACTGCACGGGAAAACTGTGGAAATCTGTGCATCATTTGCACAGGCATGTAACTGCAACTTATTATCATAGCTTGCGAAATAATTTTCTACATTTCTGTAACTTGATTGAAATTTCCTTCTATTCTAATGATGTGATATTTTGGTTGAAAACTTTAGTCCACTCACAGTTAGCAATACTGGCTAATGGCTTAAATTAATTTTGCTAGCAACCTTATTCTGCAGGTCTTCTTTTATGGAAAGCAGTTTATGGCTTTCAAAAATATGGACAGGGGGGTGGAGGGGAAAGTAGGAAAAATGACAAATAGCAGACAAGGGAAAACACAGTAGCATGACAGAAGAGGGCTGCATTGGAAGCTGGGAGAAGATAAGTGTGTATATATGAATATATATATATATATATATATATATATATATATATATATATATAGTTATATTTGAAAACATCGAACTACTGAAATATCGAAGACCATATGGTCAAGACAATATGATCGATATTTCAGAAGATCCATCTTTTCAAATTGTAACAAAACAAAAAAAGAAAAAAAACAAGAAGACGTTACTGCAGGGGGCAAGACCTCTGCACCTCCCACACCCCCCCCATACTTAAATATACCAACTCCGAGATCCAGCTACAGCAGGGAATAGGAAAACTTCCCGTTCCAAGCTGTACTGTCAGCATAGTGCAATCTCAGAGTTGGTATATTTAAGTAGGGGGCATGTGGAGGGCACATTCCCCCACACTGGGGGTGCAGGGGGCTCCCTGCAGTAATGTCTTCTTGTTTTTTTCTTTTTTGTTTTTTTACATTTTGAAAAATCAATTTTCTGAAATATCGATCATATGGTATTTGATATTTCAGTAGTTCGATGTTTTCAAATGCAGCTATATATATATATATATATATATATATATATATGTGTGTGTGTGTGTGTGTGTGTGTGTTTGTGTGTATGTGGGAAATGGATTGATCAAATGATTTGAAAGTCAATGTGGAATCTGGAATTCTGGAATATCTAAAAGGCAGACTATCGAAAACCGTGTAAGTGACAGACATAATTTGACTGATTTGACATCTCCTTCCTGACATACTTTTGCTATTCATAAACCACAGTTAGTACACAGCAGTTGCATTGTAGCAACCATGATCTCATCATATAAAGTGCACTATGTGCTGAATACCATAAGATAGTATATTTCAAATATGGCTGTCTGCTTTTTATGCGTAGGTGCTATGACTTCCCCCGTGAGCAGTGTTCCTTTTAAAGATGCCACCACATATTAATTTTTGTTTTTCTGTTATATTTGCAAGTCCTGGTATAAAGATTATGTACCGTGATATCCATCACAAACTCCATATAAAAACTTGTACCGAATGAAACCTGTAGTGCAGAAAACCACAAATAAATCACATGTGACTGTCAAAGAGCAATGTGCTCTCCACACAACCACAAAGTGTACAAGATAAGTCAAGCATGTTTTGTATGGTATTCACTAAAAAGAGCAGTGTTGCGCTACCAATGCAAGGAAATCTTGAACAGTTAGCTGGTCTCGCTGGTACACTATTCTATCAAAAAACTCTTTCCTTATCAACCAAACACCATCTCTTAGCAGATGAGGGAAGACATGCAAGTACTTTTCAAATCTTCCATCCTATTCTGTTCCAACTGAACGGCATGACAGATGTCTAACATATGCAGTCTCTGTTTACCTAAAACACTACATAAACTCTTATGCCACCCATCTACTGCATTCTGGTTCCTTGGATACCCTAACATACAAGTCTTCCATTGGATCCAAAAGGAAACACTGAACAGAGGGGGTAATCTCTCGGCAATAGATCCTCTCATACTATACCTCCCAGGTCTACCTAGCACATAATTTTCCCTGAAAAATGTGCATAACTGCTTTCAGCCTCAGGCATATCAGCTTCAATGTCAGTTAGGGCATCAGCAACAGATTCCGGAGATACAAAAGCCAGTGCTGGGATCTGTTCACACAGAAGGGAGAAAGCCGTGTTGCTACCAAACTCTGAGGCTAGATAAAGCTTTTGAATTTGCCGCCATATGATATGGCAAAGGTGAAACCAGCACCCCTTTGCAACTCTGCCATTTACATGTTGTAGGATAGCATTTACCGCTCCTTTCTCAAAATCACTGAGCACCATATGGGGGCATAGTGTTAGATCAAAGCAGACACAGAGGGATAATATGCACATCTAAAATTTATTGTAACACTCCTCTGTCTTTGTAGGTGCATCATACACTACAGGTATCATTTTAACTGCATTTGATCCTTCCAGTCTACAATGTATAGTGTAAACCTGTTTACATTCGGTGGTATAGGAAAGGTGCCGTCCTCGTAAATTACTGTCAGTTATAATAATGACGCAACTACCCAGTGTAAATGACTTGCCAGTGTGCTCCACAATAAACTGTTATTTATGGGCAAATGCTCTGGTGTTAGGTCACACAATGTACGAATATCTGAATACATTGCCTTCCTTTTCCATTGCCTCACTCTGTTAACAGTTTGTTTCAGGGCAGAAGTGTTAGCTAAAGAATTCATGACTCTGCTTGCTGTATTGGCCAATATCTCAGACACAACCTTGCATGGATCCTCCATGGACTGATCAGCATTCTCTTAATACTATTCTTGACGTTATATACTTCACATTTAATAGCATCAGGGACATGAAAAAGCAATGTACTCTTCTCCAACCTATATGAATCACCTACTAGTTTCATAACACATCTATATTTGCACTTATCTTTAAGTTTCTTGTTACAACACCAATACATTCTATTACACATGTTTTTTTCATGGGTATACTGATACCTGTCAACACATAACATCTTCCTTCCTTTTTGACTTACAATTGTATCATACATATTGCCAAGTACACCAGGTACAAATCCACCTTCAGCACCCACCATTATATCTCTAGTGAAACAAATTTAACAATTATGCATTACAATTGAGAGACCTATTCACTGTATGTGCTAATACAGTATGGTGAACACACCTTATCTTGGTATGTACGTATCTACACTCGGTACTGCTATCCAACTAGTGAAACATATATGCTCTTCCCTCCAGTGATGTGGCTAACATTAGTTTTGGATTTGTTTACATTTTTGAAAGGGCATACATCAGTGGTGGCTGGTGGCTTCAAATCAAAGAGGGGCTGCAGGAGACAGCTGAATGGATGGGACCAATGGAAAGGGGTGTGACCAGCTAGAAAGGGGTGGGGCTATGCTAAAAACTGCAAAAACTGTGACTTTAATTAAATACGCTGCCCTGGGTGCCAAACCATCATTATGAGAGTCAAATCAAGACAAAATGAATTGTAGAATAAAAAAAAATATCTCAATGCATTGGCTACATGACAGCTTACTTAATATCTATATGGAAACAAAAAGGTTGTGAGACATGAAAAAATAAATTACTTTTTAAATACTTTACTAGGATGCCAGTCAAGATCAAGTATAAAAAAATAAGCAGCACTCAACTCAAACCACTTCTCTTTGCACTGCAGTTCTAATTATAATTTATATTCAGCTTTATAAAATTACCAAGTAAAATGTTGAAAGTAGCAATCTCTGTGATACCCCCTCTTGTAAAAAAAGTTTCTTATCCAAAAAAGACCTGCTGCCTGACAACAACTATCTATTTGTTTCATGGAGAAAACATGATCGAAGCAAAAAATGAACAGCAAACAAGAAACAAACTCAAGATAAATTACTTAAAGGATTACTGCACAGGTTATGGACACACATGACAGATTGGCGTTCTGTTTAGTTTATGGGTAAAGCCTGCAAAGATGACTGCAAGTCTCCAACAAATGTAATGAGCTTCTGAAAATACTGTAATCCTGTCCTTCATTACAAATATTGTCATATGCATTCCAATACCCAAGGCTTATATCCTATCTAGTTATGTAAATAGTCTCTGCATGGCAACAACAAAAAGGTTTTCAATGTTGGTAATTCTTTAACAGTATGCTAATTAAAGCTTACTTGCATCTTACAGTCTTAGACAAGCTTACCTGATGGTCATTAAAGCATTGCTATGTAAAAACAGAGCAACAGGCACTGTGACAACATGCCTTTGCTGAATAAGAAGTATAAATCAACAGTATAAAAATATGACAGAAAATCAGAACATTCTGCAAAATCAAGGACAGATGAAAATCCACTGTAGTACTTGTGTCTATCTTGGATGGGGGTATACTCTGCACACTTAACACTGCATAAATGCTCCTTGCCTTGCTTGGACACATCCAGAGTCACTACATGGCAGAGTGGGGTGCAACAAGTATGTCACAATTTGAAATGTCTCTGGCTGATGATGATGGCCCTGACACATTTGTTATATTCTCAACCTCAGAGCAAGAAATCTGGACAAAGTTATAAATAGAAGTGAGATAAAGGCCCAAAAATGACAATTTTAAATATTCCTCTTATAAATGTAGAAATATAGTTAGGTCTTGCATTAGTATAAATTTTCTGAAGGGTATGAAATCTGAAATTCAAATGTCTGTCATTATTTTCTAACTTCAGACATTAATGATTTGCCACTAATTTGCTAGGAAACCACAATTTTATGAAAAACAGACCAAAAATGTGATGCAAAAAATATATAATAGCCACATAATACAGCTGGGAACCTGTCAAAGAAGGTACATTTTTTAATATTAGTACGGTTAACTTGAGCAGCTGACAAAATAAGAATCTACATGCATTTCTGAAATTAAAAGTAATCTATAACTCTGATCATTACAATTATTTATTAATTGTAAACCCTCCACGTCTTTTTCCAATTTTGCCATTTTGCAGAGGGATTATTATGGAGAGAGCAATATTTTGAGCCAAAATGGGGACAGTTGAGAGGTTTGGATATACCTAATTCTATAAAGCAATTTATTTGCATGTACCTCAATGCAGGAAATTTGGACAAGGCCAAATATATTGGGGGAACATACAAACAGTACTAAAAATTGCTCTTGTATCAACTTAGACAGGCCTTGCATGCATTTTTCTGAAGGGTATGAAGTTTAAAACAATGAGTGAGAAGGTCACTGAAAAAACAATCAGTAAAAACAAAATGAAAACTCCAGCAAAGCTAGAACCTTCACTGAGTGACCTCCAAAACCTCGTGTATCAGAGGCAAATGGGATATATGCAAATGATCCTTATGAACATCAGGTGTTTCAGCTAATTGGTGATTCTGAATGCCCATGACTTGTTCCATCATTTTAATGGACAATTTCAGGCCAATAAAGCCAAACCCCACTAGCTGTGGATATGCATACTTTGGCCTTGTTATGACCTCATCAGCACAGCACAATCAGAGTGTTTAACTAAGAATTAGAAACATGGGGCTGTTATGCCCAACTGATGTCCATCATCATTAGGGTCACTGCAAGAAATATCCCAAACAACAATCTAAAACAATAAGTGAGATGGTCACTGAAATCCCAATCAGTAAAAACAAAATGAAAACTCCAGCAAAGCTAGAACTTCCACTGAGAGACCTCCCAAACCTCTTGTATCAGACGCAAATGGGATTATGCAAATGATCCTTATGAACATCAGGTGTTTCAGCTAACTGGTGATTCTGAATGCTCAAGGGTATGAAGTCTGAAACTCAATGTATGTCATTATTTAGTGACTTCATTCTTAAATGATTTGT